>NW_022985567.1:760989-802372 GCF_010093815.1 Pseudovirgaria hyperparasitica
GAAGAAGAAGAAGAAGAAGAAGAAGAAGAAGAAGAAGAAGAAGAAGAAGAAGAAGAAGAAGAAGAAGAAGAAGAAGAAGAAGAAGAAGAAGAAGAGTATTACGGTCATATCCCACATCTACCAGATCCTCAAACATGAAATAATAATAGAAAAATTTAAAAATGATAAAAAGGGGAGAAGAGGGAAAGGAGCCAAAAGCCCCCCCCTCAAAAAATGATAGATTTCGTATGTGTCATGGGGATTACGAGACTGAAATCCAGCGTAGCTTATTGATTATAACAGGCAGTATACGTATGTCACGCAGGTGGCTGACATGGGTGGGTTGACAGTGCTCGATCGCCCTGATACACAGCGAGCGAAACAGAACACACATGTAGATTTCCCCTACGTCAGTCTGGCCTACCCTGACATCACATCTAATGCAAAAACACATCACTCTAGCACGTTTCTATAATCCATGATATGCATTGAATCCTATCACTCCCTGAAGGAAATCGTGGTGCAAAAACCAGGGATGTGCATTGTGACCACACTACATGAAAATGAAAGCCCGGGACGTACGGCAGTGTCGTGTGGTAGTGGAGATCGGCTCTGATCGCGTGATATGATAAGGTAAGCAGCAAAAAAACACCCGTGACGAGTTCCCTCGTGGTGGACAAGAAGAAAAAAGTCAAAGAATTGCTCGTGATATGATGTTTTGCGTCCACGGGGCTAATCCTAACCTTCCATCCGTTCTATTTCGAAGTCTCGTTGCCCATGCTCTGCAGTCCATGCTGAAATAATTCGCTTCGTGATGGCCGCGCTGTGGTACGGCTTTGCCTGGCTCTGTCTCGTCCATCTTGCACACGACTAGATAGCGTACTTGCGGGTCCACTCTCTTGCTGTTGCCTCGTACCTTGGACGGTCGGTCTTGTAGACATGTGCGATTTCGGGAACGAGCGGGTCGTCGGGGTTTGGGTCAGTCAACATAGAACAGATCGAGAGCAGCACTGTAAAAACAAATTAGTTATGGTTTGCCTTGATCGTTGACAGAATGAGACTCACCTTTCGATATGGTCAACGCCGGGCTCCACTGGTCTCGCAGGATATCTAAGCAAATGCTACCATTCGAGTTGATGTTGGGGTGGTAGATGCGGGTCGTGAAGTTGACCTTGGGTGGCTTGAACGGGTAGTCTGTGGGGAAATGAATCGCGAGGAAGAATACGCCTCCGGAGTATGGTGAGTCGCTCTTTGTCATGTTAGCCCTAGTATTTGCAGAATGATGCCCAACTGGTTTCATCGAGGAGAACAAACTTACTGGTCCCATGATTGTGGCTTGCCAGTGGAACTAGTAATCGCCGGTCAGTCTGATCTCAACTATCGTTTATATCCGCTGGTCATGGCCATGGCCATGTTGCACCATATGTTGTTGACGGACGGAGAGTGTGGGCTTACCAGATCGTCGCCGATAGGGCCAGCTGAGCATGACGAAGGAGGGTCACTATTTCCATTTGTCAGTATGCATGGTTCCAGTTCAAGGCCCTAGAAGCGCCTGAGATATCACCGTCGCTGTTCGCAGCTGTATTCATCCCAATGTCATGCGAGCAGCCAGGAGCGAGATCGAAGGTGGGATGTCGGGCGGTGAGGGGCAGGGATTTTACGTACCGACCAAGGTCAGTGAGTTCCTTGTTGATTCGCTTGAGAGCCATGGCTGATATAGAGCGAAAGTGTGAGTGGTAAAGGTTTACGGGAAGGTTTTCAGTGAGTCTGCGAGTTCGATGGAGGGTTGAAGAAGGCGAAGCGTATCGGGAGGCTATGTGTAGAAGTGAAGGTTAGCGCCCGTGCTCGAGACTGCCACTGCCGCCGTCCTGAGTGACGTATCAGAGGCACAACTGCTGCAGCATCTAAAGAGTTTGACGCCGCAACTTACCGATCTGGGGGACGTGGCAGTTATGTGAGGTTGTTGTTTTTTCGTCGTTGTTGTTGCGAGCGAGAGCGAAAAGTGGCAAGGTAAAGGGCGCAGGGAAAGGCTTTTGTACGTGCACTGTTCGCGAGCCCGAATAATACGTAGGGCAGGGCTGGTGACGGCTTGGGCTGTAGTGAATGCTATGTTTGCCGCCACAGAAAGACTTCGAAAGTAACCGAAGTCGAGTGCTTACGAGTGTTATTATACAATATCTTTGTCTAGTTCATCTGTGTTTTATGTGCTATACTCGACACAAAGGTACAAAGACACATACTTGATGGATCCATTTGTCACCAGAGATGCACCGTACCGCACCGCCACCTCTAGGCCGGGTTCTGAGGGGGACTCTTGACACTCTTGACTTGCGTAAGGCGGTAAGCGAATGCTGGTGCACATGTTGTATTGTGCTTCTGGTGTGTTCTGATGAAGCTTGCAATTGGGTGGACGCAGGGCAAGATACAGATGGCCTTCTCCATTGTCTGATGATGTTTGCCATAGTCCACGGATGGAACCCCCATGTCGACGAGCAAGTGAAACTCGTGTAAATATAGGCGATGTGATGTGACAGATTGACAGCTGCTTGCAGCAGCATTATCGTATTGCCGACGCTCTCTTCTCTCTCTCACATCCAACTTACGCCTGTGCGCTCATACCACGTTCCCTAGCCGCTCAAGTCTCAAGTGAAAAACATATTATTAGCAGATCGGCCGAACTCGCACTGAACCCCGCCGTGTTTATGCTCTCAATCATTCCACTCCGTCTCACCAGACAACAGCCCTGGAGAGGTCCGCCAGAGGTCCGCCGACCGCCCAGATGCTCACAGCGCGAATTGTCCTCTCCGAAAATATGGTCCACTTACCGAGTTTCGGTGCCTTGTGAGTGTGTGTGTCTTGCAGAAAGAGATCAGCCCGCCCTTGTTGTTGTATGCACGGCGTCAAGCGCTGATTGGCAATAAAGAATCTCGATTAACGGAAAAGAACGCGTTTTGATTGGACTCGCGGCTAAAAGGCTTTGCTCTCTCTCTGCCTCTCTTTCCGAACGACGATGCCGATCATGCCCGACGGCTGTGAACAGCTCGCGGCCTGAGTTCCCTGCTTTGGCAGGACGGGCCATGGGTTATTGGCGCTAGATGGTCTATCCAGTCCCCAAGGCCGACGAACAGCTCTGGAACCCGCTGTTTGCGATGCCCTATGACTTCAGCATCGCATCGAAGATCGAGATTGAACGCGTACATCTCTTTCGCATCCGCACTCACACGTCATAGTTGACTGGTGCTGAGCGGCTAGAGTTTTAACATTCGTCTTGTCAATGGCCTAATCAAGAGCACCAACAGCAGATGCAAATTTGCCTGCTCCTTCGCTCACGCCGCGTGCCGTGCGACACAGGTGCCAGGACACACACACTGGAGACAGAACACTGGACCAAGCATTACCGCAGTCGGCGTCTCGCAGCACATGCCGGGCGACAAGGCCGAGACCAGCACAAAAAGAAAGACGAGAGATACCCCACTGCAACACAAATCACAGTTCGTCGTCGCCTTCTGACAGGCTGTCCTAGCGCGCTGGGGCGGTATGAGGCTGACTTGGGGCTGCATGTGGAGAGTGAGCTGACTGGGAGACGCGTTGACGCGACCGTAAACAGTCTTCCCAAAACGCAAAACCTCGTGACATCACGCAGGGATTCCCCTCTTTGCCGGCTCCCAGCCCCCACCTGCAAATGCTTCCATCACCGTCGCCAGCCTCGACCGTTTCAAAGCCCAGCTCGTCCAATTCCATCTCAAACACCACGACCACTCGCCGTCATCACCTGCCTAGGTGGTAATTACCTGTTCCAGACTTTGTAGAGATGCAGTGTAGGTGTGACCCCCCTCCTCACGTGCTGACAATTATGCACTTGTAATGCTACTTGTATATATGCTTTGGCCAGTGAGCATAGCACTACAGAATCGTCGCCTGCGGATGAGGCACAGCCCCACATGGATCACGAAGCCTGTTGCTGGTGGAAACGCTGCACGCCTGCGACGCAACCGGCGGCCATACGGCGTACCTATCCTTCAAAACCTTGCCCTTGCGTGCGTGAGCTGACGGAGTCCTCACCATGTTCATGATTCAGAGCCCGGACACGCTCTTCGGATATCGCTACTCCATCCACCTGCTGGCGAGGGATGTCAGACATGCAGGGACCGGTGTTTCGGACGCATAGTGAGTGACCTATGTCAGTGCTTCAACTGAAAAAGCTTGGCTCAGTCCGTTCAACATGCTCAAAGCTCAGTTCATGAAGCGAATTATGAAGATGATGATGAAAGGACATGTAGCTAGCCGTTTGTGGTTATCGGACCTGCGTTAGGTAGAATATTTGTCGAGCCACAACTGTCAGACAATGTTCACGCCTATATTCCTAATTAGGACTTGTATAAACCATAAGACCAGCTTCCCTCCCTATGTATAGTAAGTAAGTACATGGACCGTCCAGGGAACATGCGACTCTCATTCTTATCTGGCCTCCAATGCAGCAGAAAGCACGTGCGCCTACGAATATGTCATCGTACGATGCTCTGACACTGACTTGAACCCTGCTTAGACTCACTCTTTCACTAACGAACAAACAAAAGATGCATACGAACAAGGTAAGCGGGTCTCGGAAGTCACAGACATTATTTTCTGCAAATTGCAAACACTACACTGTTCAAACTTACACAGCAGCCAGCAACAAAAGCAGGTTTCTTTTGATGCGTAATCATACTATGTTCAATCAACCACACGTCATCACTATAGATCGCGATCCAGAAGATGAGCCTGAAATTTCTTTACAAGCCAAGCATCGACGATACAAAGATCTCATCGCAGCCGAAGCAGCCCATCCTCAAGGATCCCTATTCTACCACCAAGAACTTTCCGGTGTTTGTTTACATGGCCCAATTCCAGCATATTGTACGGAGAACAAATATTCATAAAAAAAAGGTTGCCCCATTGGCGGCCGGCGAAAACGCCGAATCCCCACACATCAAACGAAGTCTTATGTAACATTCCACAAATAATTCCCTCGCCTCATGAGTCCTACTATTGCATTCAATACGGGCATATACTGACGCTTAAAAACTACGACATTTGCTCCGTAGCATTCTCCGACTTGCGTCTGTAGTGTATGGACCGTGAAATGCCCGCCCGAAAACACAAATTTCTCCTTTGGGAACAGCGCGCTAGGTAGGCTTCGGTTCCACGTGAGAGCGTGTGGCGTGACGCGTTCTAAGACCTGGCTGCGCGATCGACGCCACGATGTTGATCAAAGATTGCGACATCGCCCGCTCAAAACAGCCCTACACGGCCATTCTATTCTCCATTTTTGTAATTGTTTACCACTCAACACTGCGATGATATCATGAACCTTGCCAATACAGTCTTGCCGTCTACTTGCCTCTAAGTCCCACCCCAAAACAACGTTTGTTGACAATCGAGCCATAGGCCGGCCAAACACAATAAATTAGCAGAGAAGGAAAAACAATGCCCTCCAATCCCTCGAGACCATCCCACAACCCCACCACAAAAGCCGCCCAGCCCACTCGTAGATTCTTCGACCCCTGGAATAGCTCCTCGACCGGCCACCAGCGCGCTGAAAACGTTCTGTCTGGCAGCACTTCATGGCGAGACTCGCGGAACCGCAAATTAGCTGAACAGTATCGCGGCGGCTATGGAGGCGGCACTCGCGTAGCAGATAGTGTTGGGGCTGGCAGTCCTGACTTTGGTAAAGATGGCCGAAAGCCGAATGGCGGCTGGGAGAAGGGTCGCGCCCCACGGGAGCCAGGCCAGAAGGCCATCATGGACGTTGGGCAGTGGGGATTGAAGGTTGCAAAGGTTGGTGCGCAGTCGAAAGACAAGAGCAAGTCCCTGGACGAAAACGCTAGCTGGGAAAGCCCGTTCGTAGAGAAGAGCCAGTATTCGGATGCTGGAGACGACATGAGCATACCTCCTCCATCTGCACAGAGTTCAGAGCACACAGACCATCCTGAAAAGCCTGAGGCGTCGACTCAACCAAAGCCACAGATCTTCACAAACCTAACTTTCTATATTAACGGTAGCACGGGACCATACATATCCGACCATAAGTTAAGATATTTGCTCAGTGAGCACGGCGCCAGCACCTCTATAGCTCTCGCTCGGCGGCAGGTCACGCATGTCATTCTGGGTACGCCCTCCATACACTCGATGAAATCAGGCGCCGGAGGTGGACTCGCAAGCTCAAAGATTCAAAAAGAGATTCAACGAGTCAGAGGCAAAGGCGTCAAATACATAAGTGCTGAATGGGTTGTCGAAAGCATCAAAGCTGGTAAGAGGCTACCAGAGACACGATTCGCTCGTAACGCTGGTGTGGACATTGGAAAGGCGAAGGGACAAGGGAGTGTTTTCGACATGCTTCAACATGGGTGAAGCACTTGCAAGATCATCACAGCTAGAATTCGGCTGATCACGATAATGAGATTTTGAGCAAGGTATAAAGCTACGGAAACGCTAATTCGCGCTCACACGAGACGGAAGGAAGATCATCCACGTACGATCAATGAGCCTGTAACCATCCAAGCATTTCAGAGTATGCTTGAGTTTGCGAGCTCTTGATCTTTGCGTCATCGTAGTCACCAAGTACTGCGAAGCCATGTGGCACGCCTGAGTACAGCTTTACCTCGTGCTCAATCTTGTTGGTTTCCAGCGTCTTGACGCCCTCCTTTCGAATCTCGTCAGGGAACAATGGGTCGTTCTCGATCGCAACGACATATGTTGGGACTTTCAGCCCTTCGATATCTTCCTGAGTCACAAGAGTGCCTAGATGCTTAGTACCTTTCCCTGTACGCAGGATTATATAACATACCATGAGCAATAGCACCAGCCTTGAGCACAGGCGGCTGCTTCATGTTTCCTTGCTCCTCGTCGGCCTTGGCTGCGCCAGTATCCGCAACCTCTGCGCCTAGCAACAGGATATATTTGGCACCAAAGCAGTATCCCACACCGTATATTCCGTTGCCATTCGCGACTGCGTCCGCGAATTCCTCTTTTGCAGCACCTACGACCTTGTGAAGAATTGGGAGTACCTTCTCTGGAGTATGTCTTGCCAGCCACATGTCAATCAAGAATGCTTTTGCGCCCTCTGCGAACCCAAGTTTTACTTGTTCAAGGAATGATGGGTTGGATTCGGCGGGAATCTCTGTAGATGAGTTGGGTGCTGGGTCGCCGCCGAACTGGTCAGGCATGATAACGAGGAAGCCTTCGGACGCATATTTGTCGGCCTGGAGCTGGTTGTTTGTGGATTTGATGCCAGTTCCTCCAGTAAGCATCAACAAGAGCTTAGAGGGCGAATGTGGATAATCGCTCGGCTTGGCTATATAGACCTACGAATTGAGCACGTCAGTCTCTTCTCATGACAAGTCCGAGACACTCACATCTACGTCTCCGAGCTTTGAGAACTCCTAGGAAAGCCATGAGCATGTATGTACGTTTCGTCACATCAAGGGTGGGTACAAACGCCAGTGGGGGCCTCTCCGGCAGCTGAGTCTGTCAGCTGCTACACCAGATTATTGGGCATATGTGAAGACGTACGAGTTGGTCGGTCCATCGTGCAATGCTCCTGTATATTGCATTAGAACCGTGGTCGCATTAGTCTCTTCCATGGGGCGCTTACACCCATACTTGGACCCTCTTGAGCTGGGGTGTCTCCAGGGAAGACACTTCCCTCAGCAGCATCACTCTCCGGTGCCTTCGTCGCTATATCGTCTTCTGCCATGGTATCGATTATTTATGGGATTTGAAACTGTGTCTGTGATTCTGTGATGTCAGATCCATACGTCTTGTTGCCGCTCGGGCTCGCCGTAGTGGGATGCGCCTCTACGGCAGGCCATTATGACATCTTTTGCAAGAGCCCCGCGATCTCGCGTGTACCTTGCCTAGCGCGACCTTAATTGAATGACGCGACTGAACGCGTTATCCGCCCGCCGCCACTTCGCAAACTTGAAAATAAACCAGACGACTTGACTGTCTTCAACTAACCAGGTCAGATACGAAGTATAGCTGCAAGAGGAGACTGGTAAAAGATGGCTGCACAAGCAATAAGTCAAGGGTCCCTCAGGTAAGTCTTTCAGACGACCAAGGCTCATTCATCTAATCGAGTGGACAGGGCCATCTTTGAAGGAACGCCATCAGCAAATCCAATTCTACAATGCGTACAAATCAAGGCTATGGAGAACAAGTCTGGAGAAGGCGAAAGATATCGCATCGTTCTCTCTGACATCTCCAACTTTATTCAAACAATGATGGCAACCCGTAAGTCGCACAGGTCGCATTGTGTTGATCAGGCTGACATGCTGCAGAGTCAAATCACATCGTGACAGACGGTGGACTCAAGAAGGGCTCCATCGTCCGGCTGACAGGCTATAACCCACAGATTGTAAAGGGCAAGAAGTATGGAACTCAGAACCAGTCTTCGAGATATAGAATGCTGATCATAGCAGAATTCTCATCATTCTTGACCTCGAAGTTCTTGAAGAGTATGGTGAAGTCGACAAGATTGGCGAGCCTGTAGCTCTTGATCCCAAGCCTGGCGAGCAAGTTGAAGCCAAAGCACAACCCAGCGCGATATCTGGTACAAACTTTTACGGTAACAAGCCAGCCCAACCACCCGTACAGCAACAGCAGCAACCACAGCGATCTTTACCTTCTCATCCGTCTGGGCCTGCGGCAGGCGGGAACACGAACTTATACCCTATCGAGGCACTGTCGCCGTATGCACACAAGTGGACAATCAAAGCTCGATGCACACACAAGTCAGATATCAAGCATTGGCACAAAAAGACTGGTGAAGGGAAGCTCTTCAGCGTCAACCTCCTAGATGACAGTGGCGAGATCAAGGCTACTGGTTTCAATGAGCAATGCGACGCTCTCTATGATGTCTTTCAAGAAGGTGGCGTCTACTTCATTTCCAGCCCTTGCAGGGTGAACCTGGCAAAGAAGCAATTCTCGAACCTCAACAACGACTATGAGCTAAGCTTCGAGAGAGACACTGCTGTAGAGAAGGCTCAAGAGCAAAGTGATGTGCCACAAGTCAGATTCAATTTTACCAGCATTGGAGATCTTGAGTCGGTCGAAAAGGAAACCACAATCGATACTATCGGAGTCTTAAAGGATGTTGGCGAGGTCAGCGAGATTGTGTCCAAGACTACGAACAAGCCTTACAACAAACGCGAGATTACACTGGTGGATAATTCCCTGCGATCGGTTCGTATGACGTTATGGAATCAGAGCGCCATCCAGTTCGAGGTGCCGCTTGAGTCGGTGATTGCCTTCAAAGGTGTCAAGGTCTCTGATTTCGGTGGTCGAAGCTTGAGTCTGCTAGCCTCTGGAACCATGAAGGTGGACCCTGATATTGATGAAGCACACAAGCTTAAGGGGTGGTACGATGCCCAAGGTCGTCAAGACAACTTCCAATCGCACGCTTCTACGATGGGCGCAGGTTCCGGAGGTAACCGTAACGAGTACAAGACAATCGCTCAAGTCGCTGAAGAGGGCATCGGCATGAACTCGGAGAAAGCTGAGTACTTCAATCTCAAGGCAACCGTTCTCTATGTCCGGAGTGAGAATTTCGCATATCCGGCATGCTCATCAGGGGACTGTAACAAGAAGGTTGTTGAAGTCGAAGAGAACGAGTGGCGATGTGAGAAGTGCGACAAGTCATTCCCCAAGCCCAACTATCGTTACGTCCTGAGCTTCAATGTCAGCGATCATACCGGTCAGATGTGGCTGAGCGGTTTCGATGATGCTGGGCGATTGATCATGGGCATGGATGCGAACGAACTTATGGAAATCAAGAATGAAGACGAATCGAAAGTAGCCGAATTGTTACAGGATGCCACGTGCAAGACATACAATTTCAGTGTCCGAGCTAGGATGGACACATATAATGATCAGCAACGGTGAGTCTCGAATTTACACATCTGCAATGATTCCGAATGGATGGAGACTAATAGTCATCTAGAGTGAGGCATCAGGTCCAAACCGCCAGCTCGCTCGACTTCCCCCGTGAGTGTAGTAGGCTCGCAGACATTCTGAAGCAGTACAACCTGAATTCAGACAGCCTTTTTGTCAATTAGGATGTACAGAACTGACGGGACAAATTCACGGCTATCATGGCATATTAGCGTTATTTGCGACGTGTTTGAGAGTAACAGGACGACCTGTAGCGAAATACTTCATCAGCAGACAGGAGTTGCTAAGCAGGCAATATTCCTGGTACGTACAACAAACTCCCTACATACAGAGGCACTACAGTGACTCTTCCTGATTGCAAGCGGAAATGGCATTCCTTATTTAGAATGATGACCAAGATCCGGCTTGCACTGCATATGCTCCTGTCCAATGTCGTTCCGTGACATATTCCTGAGGGCGTCTCGGATGATCGGGCTCACTAATAACAATAGCTCCTGTTTCGGAGGTCTATCCCAGATGAAATTGAACCTATCCAATTGTCCAACTGCCCCGCATGCCCCACTATACTGCCATTCCAGCCGTCATAACCTCGTCGAATGCTGCCATATACATATCAGCTGCCGAGCAATGCCAAAGCATTCTCTTCTCCATTCTTTACCTTTCCCAATTGACACTTCCAGATGTCTCCAACGATGCGCGCAGTCGGTAAGTTTAGCTTTGATGCCTACATCCTCCATTACATTTCACTACAACAAGCCTCTCCACTGACATTCCCCTCCCAGAAATTAAGAATGGCAAAGGCAATGCCGACAGCCTGTATCACACCGATGTGCCCAAGCCCACGCCAAAGGGCTCCGAAGCTCTCGTGAAGATCAAGGCTTTTGGGCTCAATCGCATGGACCTGCTCCAGCGCGAGGGCCAATACCCGGTTCCGCCTCAGGCCAGCAAGATCCTCGGTGTGGAATTCTCGGGCGTGATTGAGAGTTTCGGGGGGGATGCGGAGCGAGGTTTCAAGGTTGGTGATGAGGTTTTTGGACTCGCTTATGGAGGTAGGTGTTTGTGTTGTTTGTTTGTTTGTGTTTGCAAGGAGTGCTGTTGCTGTGTATATGGATAGAGAGGATGCTGAGATTTAGTGAAGGGGCTTATGCTGAATACATCGCTGTGTCGACGCACATGCTGGTACACAAGCCTAAAGAGCTCTCGTGGGAGGAGTGTGCTGGTATTCCAGAGGTAAGAGAAACCGTTCATTTCATCCGTCATACATGATAGATCTCGGCTGACCCATCATCTCCACAGACCTGGATAACAGCAACCCAAGCAATCTACCTTATCGGCCAGTACAAGCCCGGCGACTCGATCCTCTGGCACGCGGGCGGGTCCTCAGTCTCACTCTCCGGGATCCAGCTCTCCCACGCCGATTCTCCGTCCGGTGTCTTCGCTACCACGCGGTCCGACGAGAAGAACGATTTCCTCGTCAAGGAACTAGGCGTCAAGGCTGCCTTCAACACGAAGACGTCGCTGGACTGGGCAGACGAGGTGCTCAAGGCAACGGATGGCAAGGGCGTAGACATCATTGTCGACTTCATCGGCGCGGACACGTTCGGACCGAACCTGAAGGCGATTGCAAAGGACGGCCGGATCGTCATGCTGGGCTTCATGAGCGGTGCCGAGATCCCAGCGGGTGTCAGTCTGGGTCCGTTCATCGCGAAGAGGATCAGGTATGAAGGGAGTAGCCTGAGGAGTAGGGACGAGGAGTATCAGGGCAAGCTCCGGGATCAGCTTGTTGAGCATGCGCTGCCGCGGTTCAAGGACAAGCGGTTCAAGGTGTTTGTCGAGAAGGTGTTCAAGTGGGAGGACGTCATTGATGCGCACAAGTTGATGGAGAGCAATCAGACAAAGGGAAAGATTATCTGTACGATTAGTTGAGGTACCCCGATTTGCATGCGGTTGGGATAAGCTTTGCCAAGATCTTGTTCATGGCATGGCTTATGACTTCAGGTGCTCCGGTTATCCGCATGTATGCACCCTACGTCGGACCTGTGCATATTTCTGCTGCATATATCATGGTTCGATGTACAACACTTACGAATTCGCACACTACTGAGACTACTACCCTCACCGAATGTCTATTCAAGGGGTCCCACCCCCCTTTCCCCCTTATATACACATCTATCGCCTACATTCACGCTGATTCTGTATATTCGGTGGACTTAACGGACCTGTTAAGAAATCATAGAAGAACACCTGACAGTCCTCTCACTCCTCCAACAACAAAAGTAGCAGACAACAGCAGAGCATCATGCACTTACGTAGTCCACGTTGTCTAGAACAGACAATCCGAGGTTTGAAGGTTGTAGCATGTGAGGTTTCCAGGGGGGGGAAGGATATGTTAGTAAGACAGTGTGATACACTAGGCACTGGGCTCCTGCTGTTCACACAGTGCACTCATCACCATCTATATCAGCAGGGCTCGAAGATGGAAGGTGTGTGTAGGTCTGAGGACAGCCAGCCGTCGCTCAAGAATTTGTGATTAACTAATGATCCGCTCCCACCCACTTACTCACACTCGCCATGATGGACCATAAGCCAGCACTATGAATGAATACATGTCCAGTCATTCATCTACTGATCCTCCGGGGTTGGCAGAATAGGACGTCTCGCCAACAGTAGCGGAAAATTCTGTTGGAGCCACATGTGAATGTTATTTCGAAAGATCTCCGCTTCCCGCAAACCATATGGGTGATCCCTCAATTCCGGTGAAAGCAGGGTGACAACGTTGTAATAGCGATTTTGAAGATACCCATGCATGCTCAGGAAGTTAAATATGTGTGACTGGACGTCTACCAAATCGAAATTATTGGGCAGGCGGTCAAAGCTGAGGTTGAAAACCAAAGTCTGTACTTGGGGTGTTGGCTGACCACTCGTTTCGACTTCGGCTCTTGCTGGATAACCCAGATGCGACGCATTTCTGAGTGCAATCCACATCATATAAGTGTCTGGTGGAAAGAGTGGACTGTTGCTCATGGCTGGGTCTCGGGGTAATGGACTTTGGTAAATGTATAGGGCGAGAGATGTGTAGGAATGGCGATGTTTTGGACCGCTGGCGGGGGCTGGAGTGATATATTGAAGGTTGAGTATTGGTGAGGTCTATCGTCTTATTGTGAGACTGCGTTGTATATGGAAGACGGTGGAGGCACCTCTTAAGTATTTGGATACAGTCTTGTGAATAACCGTGTAATGCCATCCACGAGCAGTCATGTCCACGGTCCTGAGACATGCACTACATTCAAAAGCCACGTACCGGACAGTCGCTAATTCACCGTGGCGTCAAGCGTCACATTCCGACATTGAACAGCTGTGGTATCTTAATGATAATGAGAAATAGATATACATTATAAGATTTCACAGCTCCTTTGGTTAGGACAGCATATATTACTGTCGTCTTCTTCACCGGCTTCGAGCTTTGGAATGGACGGAACTTTCGAGCAAGCCCTCACAACTCAGGCTCAAATATTGAATACGATTCGCTTAAGTTGTGCAACTCTTGTTATGAAGAAAGAGTAACGGTTTCACCTATCGTAAACAAATGTACGAGCGAAGTCACAGCCATTGAAAGAAGATTTTGAGCTATGGTTGTATTCATAGTTCTCCCTTAGTCATTACTGCTCGTCATGATCCTGATATGCGTCCACAATTCTTATCGACCTCGTCCAATCACACCACACTATCCCATCCATCATCTATTTACAAGTGACTCTTGATGAAGTCCTCGAGAACACCAGTGTTGGCATAGACACCCACAAAGCCTGGCCGAGCACAGCCTTGACCCCACGACACAACACCAACAAGCGTCTTGCTCGCATCGAAGAGAGGACCACCGCTGTCGCCCTGGCACGAGTCCTTGCCACCTTCCGTGGGCCCGGCACACAACATAGTGTTACTGATTTTTGCGTCGCCGTACTCGGCCTTGCACTCCCCAGGAGAGATGACTGGCAAATCGACCTTCCGCAGGCTCTCAGGGGCGCCACTGACGCCTTCCTTAGTCGTACCCCAACCAGCAACAGTCACGGTTGACCCAGTCGCAGGAGAGGAACCCGCTTCAGGGAGCGAGGCGTAGGCGATACCTTCGATCGGGGTTGAGAGTTTCCAGATTGCGACATCTGAGTCAAGCTTGATGGCCTTGCTATATGCGGGATGAACGATGATCTCAGAGACTTCAGAGGTGACACCGCCGGAAGCCCATTTCTTTGAAGCAAGTTAGCCTTGTAAGACTTTGGAATAACAAGAGTGTAGGTTGAAGACGTACAAGGGATCCTGCGCGGACTGTGATGCCGCTGGGGCTCTGTTGGGAGCAGTGAGCTGCTGTGAGTACGGTGTTGGCATTCAACAGAGAGCCACCACAGAAGTGCGTGCCGCTTTTCTGTAGAGAGACTATGAACGGAACGTCGCCTTCAGCAGCGGCCTCACCGCCGACAATCTGGACTGATACTTGAGGGGCGGGGAAAGCTGCGGCGATGGCAGGCAACAGAAGAGCTGCGGTGCGGGTGATAGTAGAAACCATGATGGCACCTGGGAGTGAAATATGATTCCGAAGGGGAGAGTTGCGTTTGAGGCTAGTGTGGTCCTGGAGCTGAGTCCTTTCAATGTTGAGGAGGGCGCTGAGGTGCCTTTTACTAGATTTGAGGCGTCTTCGAAGCCGTATTTATATCTGTACCAAAAGCACAGCCTTCCGACGTCGGATATACTACACACGACGGCCATCTTAGAGTTCAATCTCCCCCTTGCTTACTCTAGCTGAGACGAAATTGAAGACTTGTTTTCAGGTACCATAAAATGCACGACAGGCGCAGCCAGCCCTGGCTTTGCTTCCTGTCACCGGGCGCATGGTGTTGCCAAGCTGTATCTTCCCTGTCCATATCCGGTAGATCAACGTCGACGCCGCCAGAAGTAGGCAGGTCCCACTGCCATGTCACAATAACATATGGCTACATTTCTGGGAACCAGGACCGCGAAATGGGGGTGGGTCAACTAATGATAAGCCTGTGAGAGAGCTTGTCCAGTGGGCATGCGTGCCCGCGCGTACCAAGTGTTCAAGCATTGATTCATGATCTATGAATCTAGGCGACGGCGTCTACATGCGCCCTGTGCGTCCTGCAATCTCTTCGTCATGTGGCTGCAAATGGTGTTTTTCGTCGTCGCGGTTGGGACGCCCGAGCGGCGAATTACCCAATGTGGTAGGTAAATAAGACACAAGCACCGCAGTGACATTCCAAGCGGTAACGTAAAAAATGATCTACCAGATCAACAACCTGCATAGGGCAAGTCACTGCGTGTGCAAGATTCTAGGCGATAAGGATGGAAGAAGGATTCGAAGACAAGCATAAAGATACTTAGGAGATGACTGGACGAGGCTCTACTACTCCACAGAACCGTAATGTCGTGCGACTGTGGCACAGATCTTGCATCCATGAACACGAGGTCTTACTGTGTAGAACCTAATATTCCCCTGCCTGCGGCACTCGACATATTTGGGTTGTCTTAGTTAAATTCCAACAGACTTTGGAACGATTATGTTCTGGCTCAACTGCGCCGGTACCTCGCATTATCGCCTGCCGTGTCTGGTAATGTGCTCAAACATTAGTTGGCAATAGCACGTGTCTCTGATAAAGTAGCGTTGTATAGTAGATAGCATACTAAACCCTATATCCGCACGATCGGCCATCTATAGCGATGCATGATGGACCGTAGACGGATAGATGCCCCTCGACGCTGATATCGGCTTGCCCGACAAGTGGATCTTAGAAAGTAGTCCGGTCCAATCACTCTATGCGCTGTATTATGCTCTATATCTCTCGTAAAATGGTATCATCGACAACGATAATGGAGTAACCTTCTCGAAGCCTGTTGATAACAAGAATGAAGACGCACTTTGCGCCGACCGGAATCCGCCCCCCACGCATTGCAACTGTCGACATGAGTACTCCTCTAGGAAGGACACGATGTTGCAGGTACATCAACTATTATGCCTGTGTGTTGTGTACGAGGGTGCTCAGCGATGCTCGAGTGGAATGTATGGAATGTATACCGAGCTCTGGCACGTAAAGTGGTCTGATCTTTTAATGCATAGCAGTGCCTCTATCCGATGCGCGTACAGTTGACCTCTTAGCATCCTTGTGAGTATCACCTGCAGGGCAGGCTCCTATGCTTCCTCCTCTTCTCGACCATCTGCTCTCTTAAGTATTCAATCATCGAGTCTTGCCATACGGAGCGGGGCCAATGCACGAAGACACCGCGACCAGATACGGGTCTTGTTGCGTCATTCGGTACCAAAAGCTCTGTACGAGCATGTCTGCGCAACACGAATACACGCGACTGTGTGATTTTTGTTGTAGCAATCTTTGCTAGGTCAAGGCTGCCAAGCGTGTCTTTCGCGTCGAGATACAGTCTATCCGCTCGGTCGTGGGGCTGTACAATAGCTGTGAACGCTCTTGTAGATACTTGAGAAAGAACAAGGTGGTGATGCGTTACAACTCTTGACGATCTAGGGATGAGGCGCGTGTGAAGCTTGGACGTATTACAGCAAAAGGGCTGTTTTAAGGTCCGTCCGCCCTTAACATCCATGGATGGTCAGTGTAACTCTTGGCATGCGTCAATATAACTATCTATATCTTTTCCCCTAAACTCTTCTAATATTCTTATGTGAACAAATATACTTCTGAATATAGTTTTGCTTCGCATATCTAGAGAAAGAAGTATAAGAGAAAACCATAAACAAGATATTCTTAACAAGACTCTTTTAAAAATTTGAAGAGAAGATTGAGAATATGGTATAGATTTCTCTATTATTACTTGTTGTTTTTGAGATCTTCTAAAAGTACTTCTAGATCGTAACAGGTAGTATAAGCCCGTCAAGAAAATACACCAATAATGATAAACTATGTTGACAGGTGTGTTGCTCGCTATACTTGGAACAGCCACCGGATCCTGTGGATTGGCCTGCTACACAAATGAATAGACACTGATACGCGTCGCTCCACTCTCCACGAGCCTCTGCTTAACCGACTTCATTATTCTTGACCTCTGAAATGCGCCTATGTATCCCCAACGCAGGCCTTGTCATACTGCCTCACACATCGCGGTGTCTGCGAGACGGGAACCGTGATGAGTATGATACCTACTCGACTCCATACCACATCAAGATTCTTCGCGTGCATATCCTGGCTTTCGTGATTACTTTGTACCTCTTATATCATTCTCTCTCGACCTCCTTGACTATATCTTGGTTAGTCTATGCATGCTAAACGTATAGCAATGGGCACAACACTCTGAACTATACTCTTGGAGTATGTGCTTCTTGTCATGTTATAGTGAATCCAGCTCTAGCGGGTATATAGCCCGAGAAGATCTTCGCACTAATCTGTCATCGCGACACCGTGATGCAGGCCAGTCGATTAAGTGATTTGAGCGTTATTTAGATCGATGATGCCAATGGGATAATGTAGCTGGTAAGGCACTTCCTCTTGGAGGACATGTCGATGCTGCGTGAGATATGCCTCAGGTCGGATGGGCGTGAACGTGAGAAGTGTTTACAGTGTAGCCGTCGCTGTATAACCATCACTGTCCGTGAGGCCTGAAGGGCACATGCAGCGATAGCTCGGGTGTTCCGAGGGCTGAGGCCTTGAATGAGGCCGGATTCAGGAAACATGATGCAGTGAAGTCATTTTATCGAAGCTAGTCAATGGTGCCAGTATAGAGCCAAAGCATCCCCATCTGTATATAGTTGCGACTTTGTCGGACTCGAGTGTCCGAAGCTGTGTAAAGCTTTGACACAGGGTTTCATCGTGGCATTCACAAGACCCTCTTGACAGATACAGGCTGATAGTTGTGACCCGTGTAATTAACGAGAGGAGAACTTATGATATGGTCTCAACCACCTGCCTCTAAGTCCTCTCGACTCAAGCCCTTGAACTCCGGCCAGAACACCGTCGCAATATCGTCGCCGTCCAAAAATGTCCAGCTCATCTCTGCAAACCACATGTTAGCCGTGGAGAGATTCGCTTCAACGTCTCTGAGATTATCTTCATCGCTCAAATCCAGCCGCGCGAAATTATAGCCAGGTGTTTCGCGCGCGATAAGGTGTCCATTCTCGACCCGATGCCAGTATTTGATATCGTCAGCGAACAACAGATACGGGGGGTCTTCTCCGTCGTGCTCGTCGCTGCCCAATGACATACGCTCGTCCCATGGTGCGTCGCGGACCCTGGGCCACCACGTCATTAGGCTCTTGAGCGCATGCTTGTCGATGGCACCAAAGTAGTTTGGCGGCTTAGAGTATTTGCGGAATGCCGGAGAGTCAAAGTATGCGAGCAGCGACTCCATGCTGTCGTTTTCGAGAGCCAGCTCAATGAACTGCCCGGCGCTGCCTTCGATTCTGAGCAGCGACTTCAGGGCGCGCAGCTCGAGTGCTGTGACGGGGCAGATGATGAAGACGAGGAACTCTGCTCCGCTTCGTCCGCCGTAGATGGGCACCGACGGTGGGGCGATGGACGTGTATGGATAAGATGCCTCGGCGCGTGACCATTCTCTGTAAGGTGCTCTATCGAACGCCCAGTTGACCTCAACGCCGTTGACAGAGCCGCGCTTGGGCGGAGGATTCCATATCATATGCCAAGTCTCTCTAACGTGTTGTGCGCCCCGGAAGCAACCTGTGATGAGCTGAAGGTCGTAGATGCGGTCGAAGTCATTGTCATTTGAGATTTGCTGCTTGATGTAGAAGACTATGGGCTCGCGTTTCGGGCCTTCGATAAATTCTGTGTCGATGAAGAGCACAAACGTCTCCCCGCAGGGCGAGATCATCGGGGGCTTGACGTGTTGGAAGATGTTGTAGGTTTCGGTGTGAGAGGCCGGAGTATCGTGTGGCCAGTTGTATATTACAATCTCGTGATTTGCATCGTTCATGAGTGCTCTGAGTTTGACAATTTCGTCGTCAGTGAGCTTGACTAGGGAGAAAAGTGTGATGACCTTCTCGTCGAGTCGAATGTCAGATGGGATATGTGCAGGCAGAGGTCCAACAACGTCAGGGGTATCGTGAGTCAAAGAAGGTCTACTGCCAACATCGACTACGGAATACGAGTAAGAGGAAAACAATTGGTCCAAGGTAGATTTCCAGGGCTCTTTTTTCAGAAGCACGGCAACTGCAGCGTCAAATGCAGCACTCACACACCCATAGCGATCAGAGTTCTGTGCTGGGTGAACAACATAGAGACGTTTAGTCTCACGGAAATCGCTTGTTGCGACCAAGAACCAATCGCCGGTATCTGGTTCCAGATTCAGGACCATAGACTTGACATCCGCGACAGTAGGTTCATAATTCCGTATCCAGGGCACACCATGAATAGTCTTCTTCGCCAGCCCAGGATCATCCGTAGTCAAGCTCTCCACGATAGCATTAAGTTCATGTTCAAAATCCTTGCGATCGTCGGCATCGTTGCGCACAAACCAAAGCAAGGGAATGTGCTCTGGATGATATTGGAGAACGATCCGGGGATATCGTTTCTCAGCCATTTTGCAGCGCGACAGTCAAGAAGTGAAATGATCGGTGAGTGTAAGATGAGTCGTGTTCAGACATGGCCCAGTTTGAGTAGAAGATATAGTGGTCCACTACTTAATTACTGCTTTGCAGCCTAGAACGCGTCGCGAGCCGTGATGTTGGCTTTTCGGTTGGCGTTTATAAGCCTCAGGCATCAACTTACTGAAGTCAAGAATTTCACCTCAAATAGTTTCGATTTTTACGATTCATCGGCGCCCTACGACTAGGCGCCACTATTGAATATCAAATATAGAGCTTCAATTTAAGCTCTGTCTAATTTCACGTATCACACTAATCAAGGCCTTGCAAGGCTGTGCCACATCCACTAACGAGCATTCCAGCGACAAGGCACAGTCATGCCGAGAGGTAGACCAGGTTCAAGGATCCATATATATATACAGACCTGGTGCACAGTCGTAGTGGCATGCTTGTTTACCGCCAGTCGCTGAGTCGAAGAAGCACAACGCGCTGCTACGATGCCCTGGCAGAACGAGGTAAAGAGAAGCATCGACTGATTTTAGGTTTCACATCGCGCCGCCAATGCATAATATGGAAAGGCTGCAGGATCCTCGTACATATCTAAAAACGATAGGGATGACTGTGCCGTATAAGGCACGCTGTGTAATATGAGCACGGCGACGTTTGGTAAATGAAATATGGACATGTCAACATCGCCTCCTTCACGTCTTACGTTGTCGAAATAGACTACATCTGTTCCGAGTACAAAATTACACAGCTTTTTCTGCATCCATACATACACACACATACATATGCATATACTATTTTCCCCATGTGGTATCTCATAGTGTCCAATTTGCTACTAAGCCATGTCGCGGCAGACATCGTCAACTTCATCCAGCCCTCTTCCAGCTCTATATGGAAGCTCGACAGCCATGAAACAATCGAATTCACAACCGCGCTATCCGACTACACAATCTTGCTCGTCCAACACAACCAACAGAGCAATACCACGCTTTCCCATCCCATCGCAACCTCAGGTCAGGCAGTCCCTTGTCCACAAACCCTCTCATGTCCCATCCCCTAGACTAACCGGCTCGCAGGTAATGTTACTACCGACGGCTCGATGCACACGTACCCATGGACTGTCCAGCGCTACTCCTTTGACCTCTCCGTGTCACCTAAATTCCTCATCCATGTAGGAGCGGATGGAGATGATATTGAAGATACCTCGCCCCGCTTCACCATCGCCCAAGCCGATTCTACGACGTCGACGGACACGCCTGTCTCGAACTTGGGTGTATATGTTGAAGCTACTGCGCTTTCCAAATCGACGAGGAGGAAGGGGCCTGCGCCATGGAAGTTTGGGGTGGGGTTCGGGGTTCTGTTGGCTGCTCTGGTGGGATTGATGTGTTTTTGCTATCCATGCTGGAGGAAGGGAGTGGCGGAGAAGAAGGAGGTAGCTATTGTTGGTGATGATGACAAAGAGAAAGGGTTACCGGGACATGAGGAGACTGTTACAGTGAAAGGGAGACGGTACAGTAGTGAGTCGTGAGTTACGGCCGTGGATGCATGAGTGATGGGCTGAGATGATCTGTTTGTCTTCATGAAAGTGTGATTCTTCAAAAGAGTCTAGACCTGTGTCTTCGTTAATGTGTAATAGTTATAGAGCATCCTAGGGAGTATCAAGCTCCTCTTTTCTTGATCTCTCAAGACTGGTTGTGAATTGACCACCCGTGGGTGCTATAGTAGTTCTCTACGGTGGACTCGTTGGTCATCCATGGATGTGACTAGCAAGCTCGCTGCGACTATCCCATATAGGACGTCGACACACGAATCCTATGTTGTCTTCGGTTTCCTGCTGACTATTCACTCCTTCGAATATCTTGCTGCTTGGCAATTGATGACAGCTGGTATATGGGATGAGTAAAGAGGTGCATGGAGTTAGTATGGGTATGGGGTACCCATGTAGTCCAGAGTGGACTAGTATGAATAAGGTAAGACTCTTCGATGCAGCCAATCAGAGTGCTTGCATTATCCGGAAATCTGTTGAGTCGGTAACACAGCAATTTTCACGTGAATATATCCGGAGCAATGCAACCCTCGTAAACACAGTCTTGGAAGGCCTGAATGGACACTGTAACTTGATGTATTATAACGCTTGACCGGAGACATGTGGAAAGGCTGGGCGGCATAACGAGCCTCGGCCTACCCTTGTTTACAGGCAGCACTGCGAGCCACTGGGGATCACTGGGGTAAGCTGAGGCTTGTGCAGCTGCAGGTGGCGGGCGGGATCAGGGATGCAGACCCCACACTTTGCCCCCTTTAAGGACCCGTGAACCTTTCTAGATGCCGACTGTCCACTCCACTCACCACCACCAGTCTACCACCACAAATATTACAGTAGTGAGGATGCGGGGGACTGTTAGTCCTTCACATTCACTCCAGAGCATCATGGACTACTCTCTTAGTCTCGTCACGTGGCGCGGATCCTTCTACTGCCAAACATTTGAACATCCACTTGCCCGTGGTGCTGTTCTTTCGCCTTGCGCGGCCTTTAACCTCCAACCCACTCCCACAAACATCACCACGGAATCTCTATCATGGCCACAGCTACCGTGACTGGGAAGATTCCAAAAGCTTCGCCACCGTCCGCTCTGCCATCAAATGATCCTCTGACGCCTGAGCAATGGAAGACATTTCTGGCAATTTCCGATGCCTTCGTCCCAGCTGTGCAACCAAAGTCCAAAGCGGACCCTATGCACCAACTCGCTGTGCCCGACGATGAATACTCACGAGCGATGAGCGTGCTTGAAAGAATCACGCCAACAGAGACCGGGCGGCTGCTTGTGGACAATTATCTTCAGGAATCGCCAGGAACCTCAGAGGCTTTCAGGAAGGCCGTCTACCGGCTGATGAGCTTCTTTATGGTCCCAGACCAGAAGAATCAACTGATAATGGTGCTCAACGTGCTGAAGTGAGTGCAACATTCTACATGCTTGTCTTGAATGGCGGCTAACCAGTCCTCAGCTATCGAGCTGGCTCGCTTCTCTTGACTGGTTCAACAACACCCATCAGTGAACAGCCTGTCCACGTGCGCGAGCAGATCCTGCGTGGATGGGAAAACTCTCGCCTGCCACCTCTCCGACTACTCATGCGCTCGCTTCAGATGCTAACAAAGCAGTCATGGATACAGACCAGTCCTTCCATGGGGCCTTTACTTGGCTATCCGCGAGTGCCAGTCCATGGAACACCTGGAAAAGGATTCGAGTACAGCTTTATTCAGATGCCACCTGGCGATGGACCGGAGATCATCGAAACTGATGTTGTGGTTGTCGGCAGTGGATGTGGAGCCGGTGTGAGCGCGAAAAACGTGGCAGATGCTGGTTACAGAGTCATTGTAGCCGAAGCCGGCCACTACTGGCCCCCAGAACATTTGCCCATGACCGAGCAAGAGGGACAGACGAATCTCTTCATGAACGGTGGTTTAATGCTCTGTAAGCAGCCAGATATTAGAGTGCGAGGAGTTCAGACTGACCACATATTTAGCCGACGACCAGTCGATTGGCGTAGCTGCAGGTCAAACATGGGGCGGCGGCGGTACAGTCAACTGGTCGGCGTCGTTGCAAACGCAAAGTTTCGTGCGTAAAGAATGGGCTGACAGTGGCCTCCCATACTTCACATCCGCAGAGTTCCAGGCAGACCTGGATACCGTATGTAATAGAATGGGTGTCTCGACCGACTTCATACAGCACAACCAAACCAACCAACTGCTCATGGAAGGTGCCCGCAAACTCGGGTACGGCCACAAAGCCGTTCCGCAGAACACTGGTGGAAAGCAGCATTATTGCGGCTACTGCACACTCGGTTGCGCATCCTGTGAGAAGCAAGGCCCCGTAATCTCCTATCTTCCAGACGCTGCACGCGCTGGGGCACAGTTCATTGAAGGGTTTCACGTCAAAAAGGTACTCTTCGAAGACAAGAAAGGTGGCCGTACCGCCGTGGGTGTGCAGGGAATATGGAAGTCGCGTGACCTGAACGGTGGCATTGAGGGCCCCTCGACGGTCATTCGCGACGTGATCATCAAGGCAAAACGTGTCATTGTGTCTGGTGGAACCATGCAGTCCCCCCTTCTTCTCATGCGCTCCGGCCTTAAGAACTCAAATATCGGCAAATATCTTCATCTACACCCTGTCTCATTCCTCGGTGCCATCCACGAGCGCGAGATCAAGCCGTGGGAAGGTGGTATCCTCACTGCTGTCGTCTCCGAATACGAGAACCTGGATGGCGTAGGCCACGGCGCGAAGATTGAAGCTACAAATATGCTACCGGCGACTTGGCTACCATGGGCAGCCTGGGACGGCGGACTGGGATATAAGATCAACGCCGCGCGCATGAAGCACATGGTCGGCTACATCTCCATCGCCCGCGACCGCGACACAGGCAGCGTCTTCATTGACCCGAACGATGGCCGCTGCCGCATCAACTACCATCCAAGCGCCTTCGACAAGAAACACATCATGGAAGGTGTGATTGCATGTGCAAAGATCCAGTACATCGCTGGCGCGACAGAGATCTTCACCACCATTCCCCACGTGCCTAAGTTCGTGCGTAATCCAGCAAACGCAGGCCTCGGAATCAATGACCCGGAGTTTGTCGCCTGGTTGGCAACAGTACGGAGAGCAGGGTTTCCGAGTCCAGAGACGCTGTTCGTGAGTGCGCATCAGATGGGCACGTGTCGCATGGGCGCCAGCAAGGGGACCAGTGTGGTGGATCCGAAGGGCAAGGTCTGGGATACACAGGGGCTGTATGTGGCAGATGCGAGCGTGTTCCCGAGTGCAAGTGGTGTCAATCCGATGATTACAAACATGGCGATATCAAATTATATCTCGCGGAACGTGGTGGCCGGATTGGCAGACGGGATTAGGGGGAAGCTGTGATAGTTTGTCGAAGGCCGAGGATCGAGGAGTTGAGGTGCTGAGGTGCTGAGCATTCTAATACGGTGTTTTGTTGTATATCTGTATGTATTTTCTCACGGCTGTATCTCGTAATCACGTTCATGAGATCATATGCTCTTTTGTATTCAGTTACGGTAGGTGCACGTGCTTCACCTTGGCTTAATTTCACAAAAGAACTGGCTGAGTCGTTCATCTCTATCATTATCATTATCATCAACACCACCACCATCTTTGCATCATCGTCATTTCCCATCGTATAGCATAGAATCAATTGCATCCATGTCGAATCCATGCAGGGACTTGGGTCTGATTGGCTGCTCGCGCGGCCAGCGAGACCAAGCAAATGGACCACGTCAATCCCGCATGTAGGTAACCTGTAGCCTGGTACACTGGCAAACTGCATACCAGAAGTATTACCTATAAGATCAAGGACTTGCAAAGTTGACAATGGCGAATCGTCGGTCGAAGAAGGGAAACAAGCCCAAGCAGAACTCTCAGACAGCGCCGACGCCATGTCCAGTGCTTCTAGAAGCTCCTCTCGCTCCGACAATGCCAAACTCTGCTCGGTCAGTTCAGGACGATATTCATGACGCGGTGTGCTTGCTTGCACTTGTTCGACAGCGAGGACCGGATATTGGTGTAGGTAATCAGAACAATGACCAGGGTCAAGAGGGGGTAGCATACTCGGACTCTGCCTCTGACGTTACCGGTGGAAGCAACGACGATGGATGCGATCAACTATACTCAAGTAGCCCAGATCATCACGACGGGCAGCATTTAGATGCCCTGCGAAACAAACTATTGGACCGTTTGGCGGAAGTTCTCGCTAGGTATAAGAAGAGCAACCATGCATCCGGATCGTGCGATTCGAAGCATGTAGCCAGCACCATGATGGTACTTGACCAGGACAAAGAGGGTGTCAATATCGTGTGTTCTAAGAATGAGGGTCTTGATCAAACAGACCTTGCTTTTCTGCGTGACTGGACCAAGCTGATGATGGAGATTTCGCAAACAGGTAAGAAAATTAACAAGTCTATGCTGATATTCTTCCCTGTATACTCACAACTCTTCAAAGGCAAAGCGTCATCTTCCCATAGAACCCGAATGTCGACTCTAGTTGTAGAGCATCAACGGCCGCGGATAGAAACATATGTAAACTGGTTGCGAGCCGGCTCGCAAGCGCATATGGTGAACACTCGAACACCTTCAAGTTCTGATGTGTCAAGACACGACCTCACTTCAGACAGGCTAGATGCCCACTCAAGGATGTATTCAGCTCCTGATCCTAGACTGTGGACAGACGACCATGGTCTCCAGTATGACATACGCTGCATCTACAATCCTTCCAAGCCTGGCCCTTCGCTTGCCGCCGCGTCAGGAGAAAGCTTACGGGATATTGACAAAACATTGACCGAATTCTTCGCTGACATCGAGTTGATGAAAAATGCTACTCAGAGTGCGAGATCGAACAAACTGAACGCTAAGGTGTCCCAGACAGCTCTGCAGTTGTGGGCAGGAGCTCGAAAACGTGCCTCTCTTTTGGCACGACTTAGAAAAACTTTCAGCAATGACAAAGTTCGAAGCCAAATATTGAAGGCTATATGCTCGTTGGCCAAAGTCGCTCACGCCGTTGATAGTTTTCTGCTAGGAGCAGAAGTCTTGGTAGAATTTCGAAATACGACTTATGTGGCTGTTGACGCACGACCAGTTGAGCTCTCTGACCTGCTTACGAAAAGGGCAGTACCATCTACTCTGCAATTGACAGAGCGACTAGGGATACCAGTACGCCGTTCTGATTGGAAGTCAAAACTTGAACACAAAGAGGCGAATCTTGCTCGGATTTGGAAACAGCGGTTGAAGCACCGCCACGTTCACGCGGAATTACAAATCTTACACTTTAGCGAGTCAAAAGCCATGAAGGCCACCCAAAGAGTGCATAAGTATATAGGTTGCAGTAAACGATGTTGTTTCCTATGCGACCACCTTCGTTTGGCTCATGGACAGTTTCGCGTCCGGGGTACTCATAAGACTATCATACATCGATGGCATATACCATACCGAGCAAGCGACGAAACTATACATATGAATCAGAACACTCTGAAAAATTTCTTCGGGCTATTAAAATTTGAGCTTCAGACAGTTTTCGATGGCCGTGTTGTCGGGCCAGAGCAGTCAATAGCACAGTCGTCTTTGGCTCTATCAACAGCGCAACTAAACTCGGAGGAAGAAGAACGGGTTTCGATGGAAGAATGTCATCGAGACATAGAGTACGAAATCTCACACGCACTGGAAGATCTTGGGGCTAATTATAACGCAGTGCAATCTTAGGCGGCTGCGCAGTGTTTAGTGTGGACAACATTTCCTACATGCCCATACATGGTAAACCTGGGTTTGCTTACGTTATGGGCGGACCACATCGGAATAATAAAATGATGGCTATAGAGGAAGCTGAGTTGCTCAAGACGAATTCCATTCGTGCGAAGCTGGGTCTTGAGAAGCTTGGGTTCTCCGAATCGAGGACACCATCACCTCTATTCCGAACGTGCAGGCTTTGTCAGAAACAGAGTAGCTTTCGCTGCAGTCGCTGCCGAGCCCCTTATTGTTCACTCCAGTGCCAGAGAAGACACTGGAGGCTTCATGTGTTCCACTGCTCTGTCAAAGATCGACCTAACCCATTCGATCATCTTTGGCTTCTGGTTCGCCTGTGGCCATCCGTTGCGCAAGAGTCATCTTCTCGCACGAAATTGATCGAAGCTCTCTTTGCCGATGATGACCTATGCAGAACGTTTGGATTTGTCAACTGCGAGTCAACGGAAGATATAGTCAATCTTTTGTGCATCTACGGGCGGCTGATCAGGGCAACAAAATCTCAACGCCTTCAGTATTTTCTCGGACCAGGCATGTTGGAAAAAAACATCTCCAATTTCGTCGAAATAGAATCGACCTCCTCGAACAACACCAAAGCATGTAGATGCGTGCAGTGGTATATCGAGCGGCATAGAGAGGGCTTCAATATTCCTGACTACGAGAGTAAATATCAAGGTTGGTGGCATGGGGTTGAAATAACCCATTTTATGTTTCAAATTGACGACGAGAGACTTTCCACTTTATCAGACACAGAGTCTCAACTAACTCAACTCTACTATATCCTCTTTCGCGATCATGGATATCGAATCACTCCGCACCAGGGATCTTTATGGATGAAGTTCGGATTCTGCTTTTGCAAGTCAGAAGAGCAGAACGAGACTCTCGCTGAAGCGTATATGCAGCTTGTAGTCCGCGAAGTATCGCTCAAAGACATCACCAAAGCTTATGACAACGACAAGCTTCTCGACTTGATGAGCGTGAACGGATTTGACATCTCCAAATTAGTTCAGAGCAGAGTCCAACCGCGAGCCCCATCTTTTGAAGAGTCGGGAGTCTATCATCTGATGATCGAAGTCAGCCATGCTCTTTCTGGGGGGTTTTGCCGCTGTTTTCAACCGTTATGTCGTAATCATAGCAGATACGAGACCATCCTGAGCAGAGAGAGTGAAGTTGTATACGGATTCTTGGGCACAAGCGCCTGGGAGCGATGGCAGCTCTTGAACTTCTATGCCTATGTATTCAAACAGCCGGACTTTGATGCCAGAGCCATGCAGGCGGCGACACGCCGCAGAGACCAACCAGCTCACCTCGATGCCCTCACGTCCAGTGCCGACCCGGATACGGTCCACAAAGCAAGACAGACTGGGGGTCTGTCTGCATATCTCAGAACGATCGTCCCAGACTTTGAGCGCAAGATTGGCAATCCGCTCTTCGCTGGTGCGCTATTTCCGAAGCTTGGCTCCTGCGTCAGTTACCCAGAGGGCCGAGGAGTACCAGACAACTGCATGGACCACGAACTCATCATATCCGAAGGGCTGAGCGGTCCGCTCGCATGTCGCAGCTTCGAAAACAGCAGAAATGAGGATGCTGAGAGCGGGATGGATTCGTCGGACTGATGTTACATTTTTAACAAGCGGGGTATATTCTGGGAATGGTTAGCGGTGATGAGAGGGATCGTTGTAGAGGGGTGGAGAAGAATGTGTTATTTTTATGGGTCGAGTGAGGTGTAAGGAAGGTGTTGTAGTGTTATATGATGATATACCCATGCCCATGCCCATGCCCATGATGTGTTTTTGAAGCTTGGGCTATAACAAGATCGGTAGGTAGGCGGAGTTTCATTTGGACTTAATAAGAGGTGATGATAATGAACGTGTGTCTGAGACGCACCCAGCAGCATATAACTTCTATGGTCTTGGAATGAGCAGGAAAGTCAATAAGTGTGCAGTACCTTGTTACGGCTTCGCTTCCTCATGAAACGAGATGGGCTTTCCATTATGTGTTGAATATGATATATTTCCCTTACTAGGTTGGGATATATACACTCAAAATAAAAGAGAAGAAAGAGAAGAAAGAGATGGAAGAGAAGAAGAATACTAATGAATCATATCTTGTACTACCCGCATACTAGAATGACAATATAAGGTTCGCAGGGGTATTTCGGATAAAACTAAGACTAATGACTAAAACACGCGTAGATAGTCTAATAGACTAAGGCCACAGACAAAAATTGGAAACCATGTTAGTACCACAAGAAGAGAGAGGAAAATAGAAGGTTTTACCATGTATGATCCGGATTCTTACAAAAGATCAGGAAACCTTCTCACACAAAGCTCATCCACTCCCACTCTTCATCTCCCAACGACCACATTTCGCCGTCCATACAGCCGTGCACATAGGCTGCCCCGATAATCTCCCAGCCTTCATTCCTCGCCCCCAGCACAAATGGTGTTCTGCAACCCTTAAAAATACATATACTATCACCTTGCTGTGCGCGGAATGGTACCCAGCCAATTCGACCGTGGCGCGACACAAAAAAATTCCGTGCGTCACGCATCACATTCTCGATAACTTCGAAAGGACGGCTTAGGTCAGAAAGCATCTTGTACACGGCGATATCCCTCAACGAACGCGTGTTCTGCGTTTTAACCATCCATTTACGCAGCATAGTCCACCATAGGAATATCGTGGCGACTTCGGGTGAGACTGGTTTGTCGTTTGGTTTGCTGGAGTACCGTGGCCCGCGGTTATAAATGAGAGTGCGCCAGAATGCGTCGAAGCTATCGCCGGCATCGAAGTGCGAGGTGGGGGATAAGGATGGGTCTGCGAGGAGGCGTATCTCTGTAAGCCATTCAAGGAGAGATGCCTGAAATTTTGCTACCTCATGATGAGTACGAAAGATGTCAAATGGTGTCTCTCCGGTGTATACACCGGTGAAATAGGATGTGCTTGAGTCGCGAGGCCTAGGCCGAGCAATTGTACGTATTGTGTCAAAGATGCACCCGCGAAAATCTACATTCTACCGACGGCGTGAGCTCATGAATCAAGACTTCGCTTGAGACTTTTACCTCTGGAATCTGCATTTTGAATCTTGTTGAATAGTGGATAGCTCCGATGCAATCTACAGTCTCACCACTGGGAAACCTAAGCCTCAAGTGTGGTCCATGCTCGAACTTGGCGTTACCAGTAAACCGAGTGCGATACAGGTATTGTATTGGAGCGCCCATTTTAGGGACCGTGATGAAGTCCGGCAGCCATGATGGGACACCGTATGTCCTTCCATTTGGATTCGAGATGGCCGACAACCATTCAAGCTGAAACCGATGATCATCCGCGTCACCAGAGAAGTGAAGCCATTCTAGTCCATTGAGCGACTCGCTGAATTGATAACCAGGCATTCCAAGCATAGCCATCTTGCCGACGAGACTCGCAATTTCGCTCAGCGGTATGTCATAGTCAATGAAACACGGATCTAATCCAGATGATATGCCGACAAGTGCAAAGAAACGGTCTCGGGGATCTGTTGCTTGCATATCTGCATGATGGGAAAGCATTTCGTATATCGGCAGCGGTCCCTTGCTCTTGAATCTTCCAAAGGAAAGCGAAATATTCTGTGCATATAATTGTGACGTCTCGGGACATCCAAGGAGCGTATTGAAAGCATTGGCCAAATTACGATGCAAGCCTATCAGACTAGCTGTCCACAGGATGATTTCAGGGTCGAACTCCAGAGTGCCTTTCCACATGGTGGATTCTTTTGCAACAAACAGCTCCTGAAGGACCCAGATTCGACTGAACCAGGGACTTCGCATGATGTGAAACAGAGCTATCCACGCGCTATTGCCACGAGCACTCCCAAATGGTGGAACAACACCATGCAAACGAAAATCAAAATCCTCATATGCATATCCATGACGCTTGGTAGTCTTAGTGCTAACTCGGCATTTATAAAACAAGTGCTCTGCTAGGACATAGGCCGCCGCATCGGAGAGGCTTCCAGTGCCCAACCATATGATGACCTTCTTAGCACCGGCGTAGATTTCACGCATGACGCGCACCTGCCGAGTCTTCTCATCGTCATCCGTCTGGTTAATGCAGATTGCATCAGCCCAAAGCCAGGTCGTGACATCACGTCTGCGCCGCTCACAGAGCGCAGCATGAAGGTTTCTGCCAATGTCAAGGACCAGTCCATTGCAGAGAACTTGCTCTTTGTCTGACGTGTCGCCCCAGGCATAGGAAAGTGCCTCGTATGTTGCCTCAGATAAGTGCTGCTGGACGAGGTCGAGCTCGAGGACATCTTCATTGGATGCGTTACGGACCTTGAGGAGCCGTATGTGCCCATCTAGCAGGGCTGGCTCGTAGGTGTATTTCTGGAGTCTTTGAAGTTTCATCATGCCGTACGATGGGACGGCGCCATGGTTGGAATGTGATGTTAGGGAATTGTAGAGGACCTCCAAAGGATTCTAGCGATGCATCCGATAGTTGTTGCCTTGGGAAGAGTTGCTTTGTTCCCGACAAGGCTCAGTGGGCGCCACTGTGAGGCGCAGCACGTTGACAGCTCATCTGCTCGTGAGTCTGCATCATATTAGGGAAACAATATGGAAATACTACATCCGATGGTCTTTACCCAGATGTAGATTTGCGATGGTTTCGATGCTGTTGAGTCGAAAGAACACAGGGTGACGTGTGATTGCCTGGGGTCCGTATATTACGCTAAGCCTATTCCGGTCTATAATCGAGTGGAATTACAGTGCAAATGGTAATAAAACCTATGCTTTGATCTGCCTCTCTTCCAACCATTCCTTGATAATCAATCCCACTTCGTCTGGCTTCTCAAGAGTGCACCAATGCCCACTGTTGATCTCCTTCTTAGTGGCATCTTTATACAGTCCAGCTTTCTGGCCTTGATCAAAATACGCCGTCAGGCAGATCGCATCCTCATCACAACCGATAAACAAATGCGGAATCTTCAGCACGTTCAGGCTCCTGTCAATCTCTTTCTCCACTTCGGATTGGATATTATCCACCATCGCATGGTACCAATTGAAAGCTCCCACTAGTCCATCCCGCTGGATCCTGGCGAGGAATGCTTTCTTCTTCGCCTCGTCTTGCGCAAAAGGTTTGAGCTCAACAATGGTGTCCTCTTCCAAGAACTTCCTCGTGGCGCCTTTCATGCAAAATGTCCTGCGGGCATGGTCTGGGTCCTTTGCATGCAACGAGCACCAAAAACTGTCCAGATGCGCTTGCACAACATCGTTTGCGTCCGGACTAGTGAAAAATTCCCAGTAAGAATAACGGGGGAAGCCCGTTGCGGATTCCAGCATGGCATTCACGGCATCCAAATTGAAAGGCTCATCATGAGGAGGCATAAACACGACGCTGAGCAGAATCAATGCTACAACGCGAGATGGGTGCCAATAATACATGCGCTGCGCCATGTAGGAACCTAGGTCGTGACCGAGGGAGATGAATGAAACGACTTTTTCATGATCGAGAATCTCAATAATATCTTGAGCCATATCTTTGGAGTTGTAGAGTTGCTTGTCCGTGGGTTTATCCTGTTGACCGTGAGTACCGAATCCGATTGTTGATCAATCATAACTTACTGTATCCCCATACCCGAGGAGATCCGGAATGATCATTCCATGTCCAGTTGGAATGATGTGGCCAACGACGCCTTCGTACAAATGCGCATCATCGGGCCATCCATGATGAAGAACAATGGTAGGCTTGGTGACGTCTTTGCCAGGGTAATGATAGTAAGTGTACGTGAGGCCACGACTTGTTTTGAGGGTTGATTTCTTGAATTGATCCATGGCTGTAATTACAGAGTACCTAGGTGTTTAGATCTCGAGATTATGAAGGGTTCGAAGAATGAACCGTTGCGGGACTCTGCGGCTTTAAAAGGAATGTGCCATCTTCATACTCTTGGCGTCGCGGACTAAAGAGCAACATGTCTCTTTAACGGCCGAAAAAATAGCTGACTTGGTGCAAGCAGTCGAGAGAGAAAGACCCCTGTAGTTGAGCCTCCAGGTGACAACGGTATCGTTGTTGATAGGTTCCGGTCCAATTGTTTGACCTCGGCGGACCCCACCAACGTCGCGTCTGGGCACAGTACTAACGTTAAAGCGTAGCTTCACCGACGAGGCGCGGGAGCTGTTTTCTACACGCCTTGAAGAACGGCCTTGAGTACCACTCGCAATCGGAGTTAATGGCCTGCCTGTACTTCCAGGGCCATGGTTATTGCTAATGATTTAAGACTAGGGATAATCCACCGCTTTATTATGTCTTACAAGCTTACATAGACATGAGATGCCCCTCCAGAGGTAATAAGCGAATCTAAATATAGTCGGGGGAAGAGAACTGTGAGCATGAACGAATGAAAAGACTGACTGAATTTTGGCAGTCACTGTAGTGAATACATACATGCCAGATAGTAGTGCTGCCGTCTGCGGATGGGCCGATCACTCCACCACTCCACCATTCCACTAGAGTGAGAAGGAAAGAGCTCCGGCCAACCGTGCAGACCTCGATTGTCGTTCCATGCAAAATTAATTGCTCAGCCGCAAGCACAAAGAATTGAACATGGTGCTTACAACAAGGCTATAGGTATATCTCAGGGCCAATTGTAGACATGTGCAGGCGCCGTGTAAGACAGTAAGATTCCGACATGGAATGTGCTTACTTTGCGAACAGTATGTAGAAGCCGATCAGAATACTGCCAGTATCGCCCTAAGGATTCGGTACACTCTCATGATAGTCTACATTCTCGCCTACGATTCTTCGCAGGGATACCCATATTCTGCAGATCTTTAGCAGTGATCCCCACCTGTAAGCTGCATCTCTCTTATAGCGATGTGACCAGCTATGGTCGATCTGCTTTGGACAGCTGTACTGTGGGTATAAAGATAGAAGTTTGCCGTACAAGTGGGTGAACTTCCGCAAGGTATCTCTCCATACAGTCCGGAAAGCGTAGGCTAAGCAAGCACATTGGCTTGCTGCTAAATGGACATGACCGAGGGACAGCCGGAGAAGCCTCCATGGGTACTATCGAGGATATTTCATCGACGTCTGGGAAATAAACCTCTCGACGGCCGGACTCACAACAGAATGGGCAATACAAGCTCGCTAAAAATTATGCGCTGCCACGGAGAGAGGGGCTAGGCAGAGAGCACTGAACATAATCTGATAGGACTGTCTACCTGTCAAGCAATGCTAACAGCTAAATTGACCCATTAGAACTGTGACTCGCAGATCACCCAGGATAAAGAGCTGCTATCGACATGAACGCTCTAGAAAACCGGATCGTCCAGTTGCCTTTGGCGGCCTAACAAGCTTGCAGTATATGCGTAAACTGGAAAATACTGAAGCTGGGTCTGTACTAGAATCCCATTCATTGGAGGATGTCACCATATGCCCCAAGAGCTCGAGGGCAGTGAAATTCATGCAGATAATTGCTATCGAGAACAGCAACGGGTATTATGGTCACTTTACCGCCCTCAACAGCAAGTCCATCGATGTCAAACCGCGGCAAACATTTCGGAGTCAGCCGTTGAGGATCGCACCTGCCGTGATCAACGCGTCTCCGCAAATACCTGCGTAAAGTCCACATTCACCGAGGAAAGAGCGCAACCATTCTCGTGAGAAGCCATATGGTGTCAATGTCAAAGAGCGATGATGAATGTTGGCCTGGGTTCATGTAATTCTGTGGCACGTAGAACGCGCTTCAACGAATCATGGGTCGAGTTGTAGACTTGACGCATTACACGAGCATGACCACATCTTGAAGGTCTTGCCTCAGAACTCGGGAGCAGCATCCCGAAGTCATGAAACCAATGATGGTGTTCATGATATACCGACTGTTTTCTTTGTCAGATATGGAAAGCTCAACGCGTCTCTCTGCGTGAAACGAGGATTGATCCACTTTAACGTTCCATGTTCTAGACCGAGCTCGGACCTTCGGAACGGACAGATCTGCTCTTCCGATCCCGACAACTCAGTTAATCATCTATTCGTTCTCATCAGATGATACGTCGATTCCTTTTCTCATGGCCTTCTGCTTGTGAAAGACGTTTTTACATTCCTGATGTTGTAGGTCGGCTTCCATATTGAACGCCGTGGCCTATACCCGCGCTTCCGGCTTTAGTACAGTATCTACGCGCTTTTCATGTCAGCCCAATTTGGCGACGCGGTGCACAAAAAGGTCCGTAAAGGCACCCGGAGTTGTACGGAATGTAAGTCGACGAAAATAACACATGAATCACTCACTCAGCCATGTAGGCCGGCGTAGAAAAGTGAGATGCACTTGGTCATCTGATGATGCGCAAATCTGTAGGCGATGTGAAGAACGTGGTACAACTTGTGTTGCGCAGATATACAGCTCTGCTCCTGTACGGGAGCGGAAATACAGTTCCCGTGACCGGATCTCGCAACTAGAAAACAAGATCTCCAACCTCACCAGGGCTGTTCGGAACATCGAGTCAAAACTTGGCCACGAGCACACCGAGACCCCCGAGTCGCCCCGAATCGAGACTCGAGGATCACAAGACATAGCTGATTCCGAAGACGATACGGATTCGTCCGAGAACTTTCCCAGCGCGCGACCAGAGCATCTTGAAAATCTCTTCAAAAGCGACTGGATGACATCGAAAGCCATCCATGGCCGAGTCTATGAGCCAAAGGGAAAATCGCATACTCATCTCATAGATGCGGCACGAAATGCTTTACAGCCGCTCGTACCAACCAAGGAGAACTTGACTTCTATAGCGAGTTTTTCATCTAAGTGGATTGCGTTACAGCAAGCTCTGTTTCCCACAGGACGTATTGTAAAGTCTCAAGAAGAAATGCTGGAGAAGTACGATACCATGAGATCCCCCGATGTCGACATCTATGATCTCTGCCAATGGCTACTTGCGGTAGCGCTCACAGCACAGCAAATTCCTGACGACCAGGGAAGTCCAACAACACAGGCCAGACGATATCAATCAGCTGCGGCTTTCTCACGTGCCGTTTGTGATGCAACATTGAACACGATATTCAACCAAGACTCACTATTGGGTACTATTGAGGGACTTTCAGTATCAATGTCATATTTGCGCCTACAATTGACCCGAGGCTCCTTTCTGAGGACCTACCTTCAAAGTCGGCGTGTGATAGCACTCGCGGAGCTCCTCGGCTTGCCGAGAATCGCTCGCAATGTGCGACTCGGGAAGATCAAGATATCCTCCGAAGCTGATCCGAACTTTTCAAAGACTGAGATATGGGAGTCATTATGCGGAATGGACAGAGCTGGTGGCATGATTTACAATGTACCCGTGACAACTAAACGATACCGCACGCCCTCTGTCAAAGACCATCCAGTTAGTATAAACGGGGAGATCCAATGCAAGATCTATATGGCAACCCTCTCAGACCTCTCTCTCCGCCTTCAGGATCTCGATGACATCGCATATGAAGAGGGCGAAGAGTCTGAACTCTATGCCGAAGTGCTTAAGATCGATAGTGAACTGAGAGCTCTTGCATCCTACACACCACATGGTTGGTGGGACCTACCTCCAGATGGGGAGAATCCAGAATGTCATTTACAATTCTGGCATCTATTCATCACAATGAGAGCTCATCTACCATTTCTCCTCCGGCGAGACCCATCAGACAAGTATGCATACAGCAGAATTGCTGGGATGGATGCCTGCAGGTCCGTGTCGCAGCGATACCTTCATATTCGACGAGCAATTCCTTCAGGCTTCTTCATCTGCAAGCCCATGGATATGGAAGGATTTATCTCTACAACTGTTCTGCTTCTGGCAACCCACAACATCCGCTTGACGAAACGGCCAAATGAGACTATTGACGTAGCTGAACTCAAGGCGTTGATCCTAAATATCATCGAGCTGATGAACGATAAGTCAAGTGATGCCATCGGATCTGATATAGCACGTCGCGGCGCTTTAGTCCTTCGATCTTTATACGACTGTCTGCTGGAGGATTCTGAGGGGAAAAGTACGCCCGAAGAGTTGACCGTAAAGGTGCCAATCCTTGGCCAGATCCATGTACAACGAAACCCAAAACCAGTGAAACCAGTGCCTCAGGCTCCCGTAATGTCCACGCCAGTGAACCAGCCGGCGACATGGCAAGGAACAGCGGCCTTTCCAGAAATGTCGACCGCCAATGAAGCCTTCATGGGAGGGGTTTCAACTACAAACACGGGATGGTCCGCCGATCCATTCTCTTGGTCCATAACGCACGGCCAGGAAGCCTTTTTTCAAGACGCGCTGATGACAGGCAATTTCGAACAATTCACAGGCGCTCTTGTGACAGATCAGACCACTTCAATGGATTGGTTGGGCACGACTTGGTCTAACGCAGGCTGATGAAGCTATAAGGGATGATTGCCGTACTTAACAGTTTCGCACGTTCTAAAGCCACAGAGGTCTGAGAACCGAGCTATCCATTGGGTATGAGCTGTATCAACGCGTGCAGTTCCTTTCTATGGTCTCGCTGGGAATGGCGCAGCCACGCATGAGTGTTCTCCATTGCCACGAAGACAGCACGATGTTCCAGCGATGTGAAGGTACCTGCCTAGGTCACACCTCTGGCATTGCGGAAACAGGAAAGCACCTACCACATTTCTTTGCAGTAGTGTGTATACACATCGGACTCAAATTTTGACTCTCGGAGCAAAAGGCTTCAATAACCCACATCCCTATACTGCACTCGCTTAGACATCATCATCCGTACGTAGACCATATTCAAGTACGCGGCGGACTTCATTCGTTTTGGACCATAACATTCGCTATACCCGATGCCGGACCAACTATTTCCACGACCGTATCTACCAAGATTGCCCAGCGGCTCCATACCCGTCCTGCAACGTATCAGTAGCGACAATACTGTCAACTCACGGCCTCAAAACATCCCGAATCCGGCTTCTCAATGGCATCACTACCCATATCCACCATCTCCACAGCCTGTATTTCATGACGTCAGGCAGCAAGAAAATATCCCACCCCAAGCTACAGGTCACCCCCACTCGGCGCGCCAATACGTGATATACAGCCCTGATGGACGACCACAGAGCAGGGAAACAATATCACCAGAGGGAGCGCACGTAACGCTGTTCGAGCAGTTGCAGGCAAGGTCAGAGACAATAACTCCCACAACAAATCCGCCAGATCTGAATACGACACACCGTGAGATCGAACAAAATGCAAGGACGGACGGCAGTGCTCTGAGGCAATTGGGCGTCCCAGACCCTCGGCCAGCTATAGGCACGGGATTAATGGATAATTCAACGTATACTTCACTCGCTCATATACCGCACCAGTCTCGAAGTTTCCAGCCAGGTACACCTAGTACAAACCACGCAGATATTATGAGCGGCACTCCACAAGTCATCATGAGCGCATACAATCGAGCTCTCGCTCTTGCGCGACATATAGGATCACGTCAAGCTGTGGACCTCATCGAAATATACTCACGTTTGGATACAAGTTCTTTCGGACCCGCACAGCTCCAATACTTGAACGCATTGTTCCGTAGGCTGGTCCTTAATGCTCAAGCACTTGAGGAGACGGCAATCTCAAGAGCACACTCTTTCGGAGGATTGGAGAGTGGGCAGTCTACTGAGCGCATTGTACAGCCCTTTAGTCATGCACCAGAACCATCGTCATCATCGCCAATGTCATTAGACGATCGAGACGAAGGATACAGCTCCGCAGGACGTTTCGAATTAGACGAGTACGACCGTGAAACCGCAAGGAAAGGTTTGATTTGTTTCAGGGACTGCTGCATATGCAAGAAAATGGTTACAATAGGTCATCTCGTGGCTTGTGGGCACGACAGATGCGCGGGTTGCGGTATCTTGGAGATAAAATTAATACTTGGCGTCACGATGTGGAGGTGTATTCGCGTAAGAACGACATCTCCGCAAATGTTATTACGATGATGAAGCGTTTTTTTTTGTTTGTGCGTGTGTGTGTGTGTTGTTTTGAATTCCAGACCCAACGTACCTTATCAGAACTCTCAAAAAGCTTTCTCGCCTGGAGTAGTCATACCAATAATACACCCCAAAATAATGCGAATGTCAAAACGAAACTGTCTCTTGACGGCTAGTGTATCACACCGCCCTTGTAACAAAGTATAGGACAAGGTCCATGAGAATATTGACACTTCGCACTGTGGCACCCTAGAGCCAGTACCGACAGTATTTTTTCTTCCGGGTGCTGATCTACGCTATCATACACACAATGGATAAATATAACATGATGTTCTTGGTACAGAAGGACGATGCGAATGCAAGTGCTCGTCTCCGCATTCATTTAAACTGGTCTTTGCACGCGTGGCTATCTTGGCGAGATGTATCCATGCTCTAATCAAGGTGATAGAGCCTGCTGAAATTGACGGCATGGCTGTGCTATGATGAGGGCTAGTATCCAATGGCTGCAGTAGAGGTGACGAGAGCACGGAACACATGCGGGGGATTGCACTTTATGGGGTGGTCGCGTCGTGATTATTATCGGAAGGTACTTTGAGTGAGAGACACTGCTTCCTAAACGGGACTAGTGTCTAAACGGTTAAATAGCTTCGACTCTATCTCCTAGAACTTAGTTCTCTATATATAATTATAGAATATATTTAATAACCTTAATTATATCTACTTTCTACTTATAATAGATTATAAGCCCGGCGCTTTACTATAAAAGCCTTAAAATACCTCTTTATTAATAAAAACTATTATATTTTAATAAAAGTAAGTCCCTTCTCTAAAACTTAGTTATCTTATTAATCTTATTAAAGTTTTACTTTAATTCTACTATCTTATTAACTCCCGGTCTCTATATTATTATCTATACTATAAAGAGTAAAGACGTGGAATAGTAGTCTAACAGTTTATAGAGAGACATAGGAATATATTTATAGAGTAATCTTACTCTTATACGAGGTTAATTCCTAACGAGTAGGAATTAGTTTATACGGTCTACTTATATAGTAACCTTACTTAACTTAGCTAACTCAACCTAGCTCTAGCCACTACGTGGCTACATGGATTAGAATAGTCTATATAGGTCCGTTATGGTTCCCGTCCTAATAATATTCTTCTTCTTTTTATGCTTCGCCCTAAAGTACTTAAGTATATATAATTCTAAGTCTCTATAATCTATTGTGTACCTATATATCTATAACTAAGTTCCTATGACGTTATAACTATCCTTAATATAGGTAAACTCGAGATTCTAGTTTACTTTTATTAGTTTATACACGCGCTTATCCCTTACTTCGTGGCTACTACCTAGGATATATAATTACTACTTTAGTTAAGTATATATTTAGCTTCGCTCGCCTTTAATTTTATTCTCTAGTATATCTACCTCGCTCTTAAGGTAAGTTATTAATTTATATACTATCTTCTCTAGTTTAGGTTTAGAAGAGTCTATAGTAGTCTATTCTTATTAGAACCGGTCCTATATAACCTATTCGCGTTATTACGGTTACTAATTTAGCTTCGTTAATCGCCGTTAAGGGTAGATAAATATTCCTTCCTTAGATCTCTAGCTAACGTGTGTATATAGATATCTAATACTAGTCCTATCTCTAAGCTTGCCTCCTTCTCTCGTAAGACTCGCTCTAAAGGTATCGCCTCCTCCCCGGCCACGCCGGCTAAGAAGCCTACCTATTATAGTAGTATAAAGGCGCGCTCTAAGTCGGAGAAGAGAGTAGCTAGGGCTACTACTACTACTACTATCTCTACTACTAATATAGCTACTAGTCGCTCTAATCTAGGTAATTCTAGTACTAAACTTATGGATAAAGTAGTTATAGGTTCTCCTCTCGCTCTAAAGCGTACGCCGCCTACTCTACCTTCTCTAGAGGATAAAGAAGATCTTATTATAGATGATAATCGCGAGCCCTCGCGCTTACCTACGCTACCGCCTCGCTACTCTTCCTTCCGGTCTAATATAGACCGATTTAGTCGCTCTAGGTCCTTTTAGGACCTTAATATTCGCTCTAAACCCTAGCCTACTAATAATAAGGCCTAGGTCGCCGAGGATACTAAACGTAGTCGCGGTTTACGCCATAGGAAAACGGCGAACTACGGTTTAATATACTATAAGTATATTAAGGGCTATATAGCCGGCTCTAAATATCTCTTTCACTCTAACTCTAGTATTAGCTACTACTCTACTAACCGCGACAGGCCTATACACCCTATCTTTACTCTACCTACCCGCTACCGCTGCTATACTATGACTAGTAAGACTTATCTATAGGTAAGTATAATAGACTATCTTAATCTAGTATAATCTAAAGTGGTCTACGCTAATATATTCTTAGGTTTCTATATGTATATAAGATATATATAACGACCTTCGCGTCCGCGAGACCCTTAGGGGTCCTTATAGCTATCTATCTACTATATAGAGGGAGTTTAGGGAGCGCTATAAGCTCTTCCTAGAGGTTATTAAAGTATAAGTTACGAGCACGTTAATTATTTTTAACACCTATTAATTTTTCTAGCCGCCGTAAGATCCCTAGCGCCTAGGCTATCTATTCTAGGGAGTCTATTCTAGCTATAGAGGCCGTAGAGAGGATTCGCTCTATCCCCCCC